>NC_136057.1:309910419-309917919 GCF_964261635.1 Lissotriton helveticus
CTCATCTCTTTTATATTTACGTTCTTTGCATTCTTCCACTTCCGTCTCGAGTTTGTCCAATGTGGCCTCCATGTCTTTTCTATGTTTCTTGGCCTCATCATCTTTACCATGAGATAATATATGGGATTCTATCTTCGCTATTTTTTCATGTAATTCATCACATCAATTTTGGCATATTTCACTATATTTCTGATCATATTAATGGAGCATATTGTTGTTACCCCAATCAATGAGCATTTCTGGACGTGTATCCGGGTGATTCGGGAGAGTAAAAATTCTTAGACCTCTGGGGACCATTTTGCATTCAAGATATTTTTCTAATGTAAGAATTTCCCAGCTTTTGGTTATTTCTTTTTTAAGGAGTCTTTCCAATTTCAAAAATAATTGTTTTAATGTCATTAATCCAGTTTCAGTCTCTTCTGGTTTTTCCCTTCTCGTGTTAGTGGTACTTTCTGCTTTCTTCCCTTTTTGGAACATTGTTTGAGCTCGTATTGATCGTTTGTTTGCTCTTTCTTCCATGTTTGCCAGAACTTCCTGTCTCGCTGCACAAACGGTAATAATTTCCACTAAAACTGTTCTTGTGGCTGGGGAAACGTTTTAACAGTCTCTCTATACCAAACGAATTGAGCCCGTTTCTTAAAGCAGTTACATACACACATATATATATATATATATATATACACATATATATATATATACATATATATACATACACACATATATATACACACACACACATATATATATACATACACACATATATATATATATACATACACACATATATATACATACACACATATATATACATACACACATATATATACATACACACACATATATACATACACACACACATATATACATACACACACATATATACATACACACACATATATATATATACATACACATATATATATACATACACATATATATATACATACACACACATATATACATACACACACATATATACATACACATATATATATATACATACACACACATATATACATACACACACATATATACATACACACACATATATACATACACATACATATATACATACACATATATATACATACACACATATATATATATATATATACATACACACACATATATACATACACACACATATATACACATACACACACATATATATACACATACACACATATATATATATACATACACACATATATATACATACACACACATATATATATATACATACACACATATATTACCTACTGGCGGTCGCCAGTAGGTATATATAGTTAGGATTTTTTCTCTATGGGTTTTTTGAAAATTCTATGTCTAATAACTTTGGCGTTTGTGGACGGAATTGGCTGAAATTTTCAGGAAAATGGCACATTTTGTTTCTGAGCAGCCCTTGAAAATTTGGGGGGGTTCGTCCAGTGGGGGCCGAGAAAAAAGGGGGGTCCCAAAACGCGTTTTTCCCATGTTAATTTCCATAGGGCGGTTGGCCTCACTTTTAGCCCGAACGGCTGAATGGATTTGCACGAAACTTGGCAAAATTGTAGGGACTGGTAGCCCGATGTGCCTTTTGTAGGTCTCAATATATGTGCTCCAGTGGATTTTGAGAAATTAACGTTTAAAAAAAGATATATATCTGTAACAGCGGACCGGGCAGCGCTCCGGTTCGCGGACCTTACGCGTAACAGAACTTCGCGTAGCGAAGCTGATTGGCTCTCCGGTGTCTGTCAACATTCTAAACAGTCCGGAGCGGCCGCCATCTTGTCTCTCGGTAGGATTGAGAGACAAGAGGAGGCCAAAACAAAGGGGGAAATAACCATAAGGGGGCATACTAGATCCTCCCTGACCCCCTAGGTTTAATGTGGAGGCTTTAAAAGGGCCCCGCGGGGAAAAAAACCCAAAAAAATTTTTGTTTTTTTTGCGTGGGTAGCGCCCGGTACGCGTACCGGGAAGCGGTCGGAGGAGCGTACTATGAGGAGAAAAGAAAGACAGGGTATAAACATTTTGGCAATTTTGTTATAAATGGAAGGTAGTTCTGAAAAGAACTGTTTTTTTATTCTTTTTCTTTTTTTTCATGAATTTTCTGAACAATTTTTTGATTTTTTTTTGGATTTTTGAAAACTATTGTGGTTTTTTTGTGTTTTGTAAGGGGGAAATAACAAAAAAGCAGGGTTAGAACATGTCTCAACAGGAGCAAAAAAAAATAAAAAGGATTCATTGTTTTCTCATCTTGTAGCATTTATGATTTTCTCCAGCTCGGTTAATCAAAGTAATACTCTTCTCTCCATAAGCAATAGTTCCTCCACAATATATACAAACTATTTTGTAGTGTGCAAAAGGAGCTTGAATATTGGGGATTATTTCTCGGCCTTCTGGTCCGGCGAATGAGCTTTGACCCCTGTTGGTGCTGGGGATGACATCTGGGGGGTTGGCAGCAAGATCCCTTACTTGTGCTTGGGAAAGATTATTAGGATGCCATCGCTCCATGTGGCGAATCATTGTATGATTGCCAAAGCTGTATTTCTTGTTGGGGTTGCCACGAGAAAGTATATTTTTGCAAATCAAACAAGACACCTGGGGTGCATTGACCTTCTTTTGTCCAGGTGGAATTTTAAAGAATTGCCATATGTAGTGCTCTTTAATATGGCTCTGCCTTGGTGTTTCTGGCAGGAACTGCCTTACTTGCTCTTCCTCCTCCTCCTCCTCTTCGTCCTCATTATCTTCCTCTCTACCAAAGTCCAGTGTTGGTGGTGGTCCTTTTGGTGGTGGTGGTGGTGGTGGTTGCTGAGAAGCACCAGCTGCAGCTATTACAGAAGCCATTGTGAAAAATAGGTCTTGCTCTCTGGAAATAGAAAGTAAGAATGAGGTAAAAAGAAGGAGGGGTTTTCATCATTTGAGAAAAAAAAATAGTTCTAAACCAATGAAAAGTGTTATTTTTAGGTCACATGACCAAGCCTAACAACATTTTGAAACCAAAAGTGAAATGAACCAATGAAAAGTGTTATTAACAAGTCACATGACCTCTCACGCTTATGTTACGCGCTGCGGAACGCGCCCCCCGGATAGCTTCCGGGTCGCTGCGCTTCGCGCCTTGGTCCGCGCCCCGGAGCACTTCCGGGTGCGCTAACGCGGTACGTCATAAGACGCATTACGCGGTAACGCGATACGTCGCGCTTACGCGACGCGCCGCGGATCGCTTCCTGGGAGCTGCGTTTCGCGCCTCGGTCCGCGCCCAGGAGCACTTCCGGGTGCGCTAACGCGGCGCGTCATAAGACGCATTACAGGACAACGTGATACGTCACGCTTCCGCGACGCGTCACGATAATGATTTCTAACGTGGCAGTTGCGCTAACGGAACGTTTACCGGTTCGCGGACCGGGTCGCGGCATCAAATTGAGCTAACGGGAAGCTTCTTACATCATTAGGAAACCAAAAGTGAAATGAACCAATGAAAAGTGTTATTACCAAGTCACATGACCTGCTGTGTTTACGTTACGCGCTTTGCAGGGCCTCCCGGTTTGCTTCCAGAAACCTGTGCTTTGCGACTCGGTAAGCGTACCAGTTCGCTAACGTAGCACGTCATATGACGTATCACACGACAACGCGAAACGTCATGCGGACGGGAGGCGTGATGATGTTGTTTTCTAACGCGGCAGTTGCGGTAAAGAAACGTTTATATGCTCGCGGTCTATTTCGCGGCATCAAGGTCAGCTAACGGGAAGCTTCCCGATTCGCGAAGCGGGAACGAAGAAAAAAAAATATTAAAAAAAAAAGTTATTAATAAACATATAAAATATATTTTTGGATTTAAAGAAGAATACATTTTACAGGTATAGATATTAGCTTTTAAAAAACCAATGAAATTCACTGAAAAAACCATAGGTTATAGACCATATATAGTTAGGAATTAGCATTTACAAAACCTTGAAAATTCACTGAAAAAACCATAGGTTATACACCATATATAGTTAGGAATTAGCATTTAAAAAACCTTATTTTACTCACACAAAACCATTGAAATTCCATATATAGTTAGTTGCACTAACTATATATCGCGCACCCGCAATCCACTGCTGATGATGTCACATATTACATCATTCATGACATGGTCAGTGACATCACTGATGACATCACTGATGACATCTCAAATGACATCACTGATGACATCACTGATGACATCTCATTTGACATCAATGACCACATCACTGATGATATCATTCATGTGACAATACAATGCATCTCCTCACATTTTAATATAACCTCTGTTTCACCCAGTGTTAAAAAGAGTATAATTTTTGAAACCATTGACACACCAATACTAGTTACTACATACGCACTCACTGATTGCTACGTCTACACACACCTTCACTCATTCACCCATACAATCATTCATACATACAATCACTCATCTTTACAACACTATCATATGCACTCATACACCTATACAGACACTCACAGTCTGCCACTCATCCATGGAGTTACTCACACACCTAGTCAGTCCTGTAAAGAATCAATCACACTTCCATTTTCTTGTCTATACAGTTAAACATAGAGCACCTTACATTTTCAAACATATACTAACACATACTTACTTTCTTATACAATCATTGATACAAGTACACATTGATCTGCACAGAGTCACACACCTCCCAGCCAGCCACACACACACTCAGTCTCCCATACAAATACTTGGACAATCAATCAATAACCCATATAGTTAATCATATAGCTACTGATCAACACATGCAGCAGTTTACAGAACAACAGACATAATGATGCACAAATTAAGACAGTTTAGTCACTAACCCATGCACTCAGTGAGACACATTTAATCACTCACTCATACATTCAGTCATGCACCTACTAAATCCTTCGTCCAGACACTTATACATCTACTCATTCTTCAATATGTAAAACATATTTAAACTTTACAAAAACACACAGTCACTGGATGATGTCATCAGTGATCTCATCAGTGATGTCATTTGAGATGTCATCAGTGATGTCATCAGTGATGTCACTGACCATGTCATGAATGATGTAATATGTGACATCATCAGCAGTGGATTGCGGGTGCGCGATATATAGTTAGTGCAACTAACTATATATGGAATTTCAATGGTTTTGTGTGAGTAAAATAAGGTTTTTTAAATGCTAATTCCTAACTATATATGGTGTATAACCTATGGTTTTTTCAGTGAATTTTCAAGGTTTTGTAAATGCTAATTCCTAACTATATATGGTCTATAACCTATGGTTTTTTCAGTGAATATATACATACATACACACACATATATATATATACATACACACACACATATATATATATATATATATATACATACACATATATATACATACATACACACACACACACATATATATATTACCTACTGGCGGTCGCCAGTAGGTATATATAGTTAGGATTTTTTCTCTATGGGATTTTTGAAAATTCTATGTCTAATAACTTTGGCGTTTGTGGACGGAATTGGCTGAAATTTTCAGGAAAATGGCACATTTTGTTTCTGAGCAGCCCCTGAAAATTTTGGGGGGGTTCGTCAAGGGGGGGCCGAGAAAAAAGGGGGGTCCCAAAACGCGTTTTTCCCATGTTAATTTCCATAGGGCGGTTGGCCTCACTTTTAGCCCGAACGGCTGAATGGATTTGCACGAAACTTGGCAAAATTGTAGGGACTGGTAGCCCGATGTGCCTTTTGTAGGTCTCAATATATGTGCTCCAGTGGATTTTGAGAAATTAACGTTTAAAAAAAGATATATATCTGTAAGCGCGCTCTGGGCAGCGCTCCAGGACGCGTACTTTTCGCGCAACGGAGCTTTGTGAAGCGAAGCTGATTGGTTCTCTGGCGTCTGTCAACATTCCAAAAAGTCCGTAGCGGCCGCCATCTTGTCTCTCGGTAGGATCGAGAGACAAGAGGAGGCCAAAACAAAGGGGCAAATAACCATAAGGGGGCATAGTAGATCCTCCCTGACCCCCTAGGTTTAATGTGGAGGCTTTAAAACGGCCCCGCGGGGCAAAAAAAAAAAAAATTTTTTTTTTGTTTTTTTGCGTGGGTAGCGCCCGGTCCGGGAACCGGGAAGCTTTCTGGGCAGCGTACTGCAATGAAAAATGAATGATAGACTTTTCAAATACTGTTGTTAATTGATTGTTGGTTTTGTTGATTATTTTTTATTTTTTTTTATTTTTTAAGGATTGTTTATTGTGTTTAATAATTTATTAAACTTTCTAACGCGGCACGTCATATGACGCATTACGCGACAACGCAGGTCCAGAATATAGTCAAAATGTCTCCACCAACCAGCGGACGGCACACAACCCCTTTCAGCAGGCTAAATAGTTCTGTTAAATGACAACAGAAGGGACAGGCAACAAGAACCATCAGTCAAAGAGGGGAGGGCAAGTTCTTCTCTACCGGGTCACGTTGGAGCGCTACCGGAACTGATCGAATTGGTAGTCTACAGTGTTTCTGGATGTTTCAGACTGAAGCTGGCGTTAGCATGAGAGCACCACCATTTCGTAGCTCCGTCGTGGCCATTCCACGAGCAATCATGCTAGGCGCTCCCCACCAGAAGCCTGCGGGAGTCGGGGGCCCCCAAGACTTTTGTAGAATCTTCAAGGATGAGGGGACGCTTTCGAGAATGGAGCCCAAGCTCTAGCAGACAAGCGTCCGAGTTCCAAGGTGTCGCAGGCCCATTTTAGTGGACCACGCCCAAATCTGAAGAGATGGCCGCCATTTTGAGAGTCCTGTGGCAGCCGCCTATCGCTGCACCGCAAGAGCGGGAGCAACTCAAGTACATGGTGAGCGAGACGCTGTAGTCGAAAGAGCGGGCGGTAAACAGCTGAATAGCGGAAGAGGCACAGTGTAGCAAAAGCGGGCTGAATGGCAAATGAAACGGAAAAGGGGTGCCCCACTACAGCGTGTCTTTAGGTGAAACGGATTGTGGGACAAGGTGAAGAATGGAAGAGTCACCAAAAGGAAAAAAGTTCCGCTTGACCCCGGGAGCCGGCCACCTATGTCGGGGGCGATCTCAGGCCACACCAGGGCAACACGACTTGGGGAGGGGGCCGGAGCCAAGCGCCCCCTCCGAGTCCGCGACATGACACCGTCCCTCGGGGGCCTCCGTCAAGCGGTTCAGGGTGGCACCGCATCACAACAGCCCCCACTTACTTTAAGAATAGTGAAGATGAAGCAATTGCAAATAGGCTTCAGACAATGTTACAAGCACTCCTCAAAACTTTGAACTTTCAGAGTGCATGAGTTGGGACAGCGAGGGGTGATTTGGTTTCTCGGACTGTTTTTCTGGTCTCTCACCACTGGCATACTTTAACGTTTTCTTGTTTCTAGGACATTAATAGGTTTTATCATTACGTTATGTTATCGTTTCTTTGTTTGTTGTTTAATAAAAGTTCATGTTCATCAGTGGCCTACTGATTTTCGTTTTCCTATTTTTTTCTTTCCAGGTTGTTTCATGGTAAAG